>NW_019100869.1:511049-538846 GCF_001856785.1 Myzus persicae | reverse complement strand
ACGGTAGGGGGGAACACGTGTGTGTTTGTTTTTGGCAGAATTTCGAATGGGGCACCCGTAGGTTTCTGCCATGCCCCGGGGGTGGGGGATGGCAGCACTTGTTCTCCGGTCACCGCGACTTGTCCGGAGAAAAATGCCGCCCGGTAGCCGAGGATCGAACCGCGACCGGCTGCGTCGCAGCGGACGCGTCAGACCACTCGGTCACCTCATCCCCCATCATAATATTATATAATTGAATTTCATGAGAAATGAAAAAAATCGTGTAATTGCGATAAAATTAAAGTAGATACATTTTAAATAGATAGTGGTATCAAAGATTCAATGTGGTTAGATAACTTCATTACTTATATGTTATACGATAAGATACATGGATCGTAGAATTAACAAGTTTGATATTTCAACACACCTTGAAGTCTTATGGATCCTTCCGCTTTACCTAAAGCGTTTTTTGCTATACACAGATAGCCACCAAAGTCCTTAGGTTCAAGGTTCGTTATGGTTAGGTCCATTTGTAATGAATATTCGTTTATGGGAGTCTCCGACATTTTGTACTTGGTGTTGGGCATGAGATCACCTCCTATTGACAAAATTTAATACAGTTAATAATAATATGATTAGCTTTTCAACAAAAATATACATTTCAATAGCTTTGATAAAAAAGATAAAAAATATTGTTTAGTTTTTTAATTATCATTAGAAATAATTTAATCCGCTTTTATGCATTTACAAAATATATTTTTGCTGTACATTCAATAATAAAACAATGAATAATATACTACAGTTCAAATAATTTATACTGAAAGAGCAAAGATTTAAATATATTTTTATGGAAAAATCCATAGTTTAGCAAATCTTAAAAAGCGATGTAGTACAATAAAACATCATAATGAGTATTTACTAATTAATAATTATTACGATAATCATTTATTTAAACTATTTAAATTGCGAAAAAATATGATTATTGTAATGTATTTTTATACATAGTCAAACAATTTTCTTGGTTAAATCTCACACAGTTTGACGCGAAACATTTTCTATGCATATAATAATGTATTATATAGTTCAATGAATAAACTAGGTACCTATATACTATATAGTCACTATATATATTTTCCTCCTATTTGAAATAACGATAATTTCAGAAATTAAACTTTGCGTTTAACAAAATTACGTTTCTCTCAAAGTTTTACATTATGTATTTTATGTTTCTATTTAATGAGCAGGCTATAAAAGGAACGAATATGGTCGTGGGATATAATGTGGAGGAGTGGTTGGAATTTATTACGGTATGAGACTTTTGAGAGAGAAAGGAGTTGAAATTATTTGGAGTAGGTACACGTAATGTAGGAGAGCAGAAGATGAGTAATGGCTTTGAAGTCACTATGAACTGTGATGTAGAGGCTATGTTAGATATAACACTTGTATTTTAAATTTTAATATTATTGTAGGTCAAAATTTCGAGGAAACATTTTCACAGCGGTTTATTTTAAAGACTTTTTTTCAGATAATTTTTCATTGCAAAAGGTAATCGAAAATGTGATACGCGCTGTTACGTCAGTGTATTCGGTTATTAGTGATTGTTTGAAGCGATAACATGTATGATAAGGATTCTCTATAATTCCTATGGCATAACATTATATTCATCTAATTTATAACTAACAATAATGAATAAATATAAAAAAAATGTTTTTGATTAAAAGTTTATTCAGTGTGTGCTTTACAAAGTTTTTGAATATTCTAATAGTATTTAAAATAAAATATAAAAATAGTTTTCCACAACGTCACATTAAATACAAAAAAAGTAAATCGAAAAAATCTCTGATCTGATATAATTAACTTAAGATTTTTCACTTTTGGACAATCCATATTTTTCATTCAAATAGTTTTAAATTTTAATATTTTTCTTTTTTTTAAACGTAGGTACGTGCTTATATTATATTGTATTATTGTAGTTTTTCCTGATTTTGGTTCTGAGAAGATTGATTAAACTAATAGTAGATGAATAATTAAAACAGCAGTATTGTGTTCTGTTAATACTAAAAGCCAATATTTTTTCTCATTGATTTATATTTCCTATATAGTATGTAACTATTTTTGAAATGTAAATAAACTTTAATCTATTATGTAAGTATTGTAAGTCTATAATCCAACTCTTCGGTTACCTAATTACAAATATGTAAAACAATTAAATATGTGACTATATAATTAGTTAGTTTATTAATATTAACTAATAGTTATGATTGTCCAAGTGAATATGGTCGGTGAACAGTGTTATGATTGTCAGATAAAAAGTTACTTAATACCTATTTATAACTCAACTACCTATATAATTAAATTGAAAATTATAACTGTACATTGTACAGTTAAATACAACTTAATATTTATGAAAAGCAAAATTGATTTTTTAGTTACAAAGATATAAATAATATCATACATAATTTAAGTTTAATTTATTGTTTTGTTAATTTCTGCCTTGTCTATATGAGATCGATGAAACTAAGAAAAACTAAACACATATATTAAGTCGTTCACAAAATTCACTCGACCCATGGTATTGAATTCATATCGTCACTTTTCTCTAATTTTACAATAAAACGAATATATGTTGCACACGCAGCCTGCAGACTTTTATACATTGTTAAAGGTGCGCTCACGAATTTCTCATTCCATACATATTGTTTTATTCTACTTACATCTTAATAAGGTCCTGTCAGTTTTATTGTGTCGGAAGAGTTATCAGATTCCAGATTCGTGGTTATAAACGTTTGAGGAGCGTATTGTATTTTTTTTTTAGTACCTATTGAATTAATGAATGGCCAAGATATTATATTAGGAACCTAATATTTATATATTACATTGTGTTGTATATACCTATGTTGATATACTTTTTTAAATGACCTACGTTCAAATGTTTTTGAATTTCATTATTATCACAATATTTAACACAACAAATTCAGGTCGAAGTGTTAAAATTGTTTCTCTCGCTCACTGGCACCCATGGAAAAAATCCAAAATAACGACTTTGATAATATGCAAAAGTCAATAGCTCAAGCTTTAGTGGTTACGATTTCTATTAAGATTCCACGATCGCATTATTGAATACAAGTTATTTTGAATAGAATTCTAGCGATGAGAGTATCTGTCAATATCAGATTCTCTCCATTATTGAGTACATTTTTTTTTATGTGCCTCGAAACGTCTATTAAATTAAAAATGTTATTTATTTTACAGAATATAATAATATATTCTACTCGTGATCTCTCGGTGACATTTGTTGGGGGCCGGATGTAAAATAAAGCAAGAAATACAAGTGATTACACAGTAAGTGAATACAAGTGAACACACAGTGATTGATATTTTTGTGCTAGGTATATTATGCAAAATTGAGGGTGAGCTATTTTTAAATATTTTAGTTATTTTTGTTGTGTTGCAAAAGTTATTTACTGTTTAAATTTTTATTAACAATTTTGAATAAAATATGTTACGATCCATAACAACTCGCGATTTAGTAAAATCAAATAACGATTAATACATCAAAGTTTTTCAAAATAAAAATATTCTACGACAATCAAACTGTTGAAAACTCTTCATGTCTTCTACTTTAATTCAGTGATAGAGAAATAGAAATCGAGAGAGAGAGAAAGTGTAAGAGGTACCTAAACTGAAAATTAATATTTTTCAATCGAACAAAACTTGTTACTTTTACTTTATACTATATACACTATAGAGTATTAAAGTAGTATATTATTTTGGTACTATTCGATTAAAAATAAAAATATTATTTCTAAACTCACATTTTGCAAATACATATGGTCTGAAAATGTTCGATTAATACTGTACGGTTTACTGTACGAATTCGAGTTGATAATAGTTCCAAGCAATTATATTTTGCCATTTTCCTTAAATTTTCTTCGAATACCAATATCAATGTCAAAGCCAAATCGTTTTATGCCAAAATACTGCGAGTAAGTAAACTGTAGCAGTTATATGTACATATATATACATTAGTATATTACGAAGAAAACGATCGAAAACGGTGCTATTATATAAAGGGTAAGCAAAGGGTAGGGTGTTCTTGGCGCGTTAGAGGTGGACGCGGAGAGAACCGTAAACGAGCGAATGCATATAAGGTGTGGGTTTTGCGTAAAAATTTTCCATGTCGTTATCGTATTCAGAAAGGTCTTGGTAGGGCGCAGGGAAAGGTAGTAAGAAGCGCCGGAAGAGAGGACGACTGCACCGGAAACGCAGATTTTATGATTCTAAAGACGGTGAAAACATAACATGTGTCGCCAAAGCTCACACCCTTCGCGCCACACCGCGATTCGCATTGGTTATATATATATATGTATTCAAAGATTTCTTCGACTCGCCGCCACCGACCCCCTTTCAAATGTGTATACCTATTCCTCGAGAGTGTGCGTGCGTGTAAATAGTATAGTTTCCACCGCCCTTACAATCAGAATAAAAACATTAAAGCGATATTCTTTCCGGCTGGCATTGCCACCCCACCCACCACGGGACATAAATGTCCACATATTGTGTGCGAGACGACTACTACACACAAATCCCGCGCAGCAGTTAAGGTGGGTGAAAAAAAAAACAAACGAACACAAATACGTATACGTAGTAATACGACGTGTATACCTATATAATATTATATAATATAGACCATATAATATCGAACAGTATAGAAATATCGAGAAAATAAATCGTAAAAAAAAAAACGACTAGGAAAGGATAGTTTTATCGACGACGACCGTATATATATATAGCTGAGCGATCAGAGGATTTGACCGCCGCCGCCGCTGGACCGATGTGGTTTACGTACATAATGTTATTTATTTCTTGCTGCCGCAGAGGCTTACTCGAGGATTTCACCGATAGCCATCGTTTTTCGGACCGATAGTTTAACCCGACGAAAAAGTCCAAAATTCATTAAAACTAATTTATATAATGTAGATACCTACATTACATAAACACACTTAATGGAAGATGAGAAAACTCGCATAATTCAAATGTTTGACAACGGGAAGAAAGTAATGGTGATTTTAATCATCGTTTGGTTGTATATTTTGTTCCATTTAAGCTTCATGTGCATTATTTCTAAAGTTGACACGCCATCAAAAATCTTTCTTAAAAATACATTTTGTTTCTACAACGAATGTAATATGCAGTGCTCTTTCTTAATGTAAACATCCTCGGTCATGTGGCCTTACAAAAAATTTTTCGGAATTGATTTGTTTAAACATGTTAGTAGCTTACACGAATGATTTCTGAAAATATTGACTGCAGGAAGAAAACAGGTATAATCGTATGAATTATGGCAAATCTATAGTAGTAATTTAGGTGTAAGTACCAAGTAGGTATAGGTATAGGTACTAAAGGTACTTGGTTTTGAAAATTAATTATGATCCTAGTTGATTTGATGTAGAAATACCTTATTATCTCTAATCGCATTACAAAAATAGATATCATATTAAGTATATAACCTACATTATATACTGCACAAGCCACAATTAAACAATTTAAAACGAGAGTGACGTAAAATGAGTGAGATTTAAAATAAAAATGATATTTGAGAATACGTAAATAAATGCCTACGTAACTTTCGATTATACCGTTCATTATTCCTTTCAATCGTCACGAAATTAATGTGATCGTTTTCAACAATATATATATTAGGAAATTTAATTTCTACTTCGCTCGTTTTCGCTCAATTTATTTCTAAACATTATAAAATATACCTACTACGGTATGTTGTTATTGGAATAACTTATGTATAGTTATATAGCGTTATAGTCCGCTCGTTCGAAATTAGATTGTGCTCAAAAGACGTAGGTACTGCACGTGGAACTCAACCACACTCTCGAAAGTCAGCGGTAAGCTCCGACTGTTTCTAACCAGAAATCCTGAGGCGATGAATACGATAATACTATAGTAATAATTATAACACTCGAAACACATTTCCGACTAATTATTATCATTTTGGCGGCCCCACACCCTTTACCGTTATCGCGCACAGCGTGAAATATTGTATACGGTTAGTTGGCGTGCGGTCCGCGGTCGAGAAGTATAGGGTCGATAATCCTCGCATCACCTATTATAATGTGATATAAATATACATATAATGCAATATTCTACTATAGTGGAAACCGTTCTCAGTTCTCAGGTGAATATAAGTATTTTTTATAAATTTTTTTTTTTTTGTAAAGGCTTTTAACTAATCAGGTTATACCTACAAACTTAGTAGCTAAAATATCTATATAAATATATTTATTACAATACATTGTGTCATGATAACGATATTACAAAATGTTAGGAAAAATAAAATTAACAACTTGATTTAGTTTTGTTTTGTGTTGAAAAAGTACAGATTTTAGCAGTGCTCTAATCATATTTCTCTAGTAGGTATATTGTATAGGTATTTGTTTTCACACACTCGTCGTTACACCTTTCCTATCACACACTAGTACACGCGGCCAACACAGCAATGTTTAGAGTATTTAGACCAAATCAAAGTGCATTAATTAACAATGTAAACTGTACACTAGTAATAATAATATTATACCCGCTCAGGTGTGTGATCGAGGTACAGTGTACTAAATTATAAACAGTAGTTTTACAGTCATTATTACTTCTCGCTCTTCAAATATTGCATAGTAATTTAATCAAAAGAAACGCGAAATCAATAAATGTCCGACCCTTTTTAATTTTTTTTTTTTTAATTATTCGCAAAGAAATTTCTTAAGGACTTAGTATTTATAATAGAAGGCGCTATTCCTCTCCTGTTGCTATTGAGAAAATATTTCGAATTTCCTGTACACATTATCATCGTCCGGCGTTTTCAATATATAAAATATAAATATAAAATATATATTATAAATATATATACATTCGACATTGTATTAAGTGCGTTCGGCGGGACACGCTTTAAACATTTTTTTTTTTAAACAATTGAGCGTAAACAAAAGAAATCAAAGGCGAAAACGCGAAATAGTATCGGAGAACAGACGACGACGTTTTAAAATGGAAAATATAAAGCGCATATTGTATAATATAATATTATGTTATGTACTTAAATATAATTGTCGTTTTTTTCCAACCATGTACTCGATACAATGGTGGATTATGATATATGAACCGTCGGACGTCGTGAAGTTGTCAGGTTAGAAGAGCGAGTTGACGTGAAGGGTTGTTGGCTGGTGACCGTCAAAATATTATAAATAAAATAGTAGCTCAGTCGCGGGGGTAGGTTGCAAGCCACCGATCTCAATTAAACAAGATGGTGGAACTTAATTTGTATTTTGCCATGGTCGATGAACGATAAATAAAATCTTGTGTGTATACTGTTTAGGTGAACGGTAAAGTGTGTACGCGAATAAATATACGAGCGTTTTTATAAGGCTGAAGACTCCAACTTGCAGGTAGATACAAATGCGTTTGCAGAACAGCGAGTTTACAAGAATCTTTAGTTGAACACAAATCATAATATTATGTTATTATGTTTGTATAACAATGAATAGTAACATACATTGTTGAAATTAATTGTCTTCAAGTGTTTACCAGTATAACGACTTAAATAGTTAGGTAAGTATCGCCTTCAGAATATTTTCACTTGAACTTCATAATATATATATATATTAATAACGAAATACGGGTGTCACGAAATAGACTATGCCTTTGAATGATGTATTTTGTACGGTATTGAGCCTTTTTTGTGCGATAATGTATTTTGCCGTACAATGCGATTACATACGATTATAAAGTAAAAATAAAAACAGAATTATTTTATTTATTTATTGCATGACTTGAGACTAGTTTTAAAATCAATATTAAATTCTGGTTAAAACTGATTCTGATTTCAATATTAAAATCACTAAAAGTGTTAATCAGTATTAAAAATTAAAATCGGTTCAAACTGCTGGGGTATAAAAAGCGTAAAGCCATAAAATGGACTAAAAAGTAAAAATCGATGTTTAAATCCAACAAATTATTGAAACTGGAAAACAAAAGCACTATCAAAGCCGGGACTTTTTTTTTTATTAGTTCCATACTTCGATCAGCGTAATTGTAATGGTTAATGGACGAAATCGAAATCGAGATAATAATAATAATAATTGTCCATAATCTACGCACGTAACCCGGACTGCATATACCTACAGTATAATAAAGGTAGTAATACTTACATATTATTAGTAAACTCACCCGCGACACAAAGTCGCTTAGATTTGTTTATTCGTAAATCATAGACTTACCGTCTATTTTTGCCCAGCTGTGCATTGCTTTCGGCGAGGTTTCAACATAACACTGAATGTGCACGTTGCTTCCGGTCGGAGCGGCCACCAGTTGATTGGTCACCTTGATCATCGGATGAACTGAAACACACATATTAGGTATCTCCTCAACGGCACGGTCATCGTGATAGTACGGGAATATTGGGAGATTATTGGCCACGATGATAATTATAACTGCAGTAAAGGTAGTAAAATATATAGTCTTTCAGTATAGGTGTGCAGCATGTACGCGAGTACCTATATGGCCGAGGCGGCAGTAAATCCATTGTTATTGCTGTTATTACCAAATTAAATTTTCCCCTAATGGACCGTATCGAGCAACAGTGGGACGCGGTAGATGCACAGACGTGTACACTGCACACCACTACGCACACACTTATACACGCGTATAAAAACCAGTATTAATACCCATAATGGATTTTCACAGAGTACCGCTGCCAAGTGTTTCCTTTTTACCGGGATGTTGTGTGGTGGCTTATATATATATATGTGTGTGTAGGTGTGCGTGTGTGTGTGTGTGTGTGTGTGTGCGCGCGTGCGAGCGAAATTTGTTGGTGAGGTTCGAGAACATTTCGAAGCAAAACTTACAGTGTATCTGAACGTTGAATTCCTTGCTGACCGTTGGTGGCACGTTGTTCTTGGCTATGCACAGGTACTTGCCCATGTCGGTCCGGTGCACGTTGCTAAGCTCCAGCGTGTCCCCCTTCACGATGGCCGACTCTAAGAAATACGAATATTTTATAATAGCATAGTAATATATAGGTTATAATAACTGTTTTGAGTTGATCAAGTACTGATCACATCGCAGTATTAGGTTAGGCATGTGGCAATGGTATTATAACAGTTTGGAAGTTTATACGTCATTTAAAACTATTTAACACGATTTAAAAGCCATAAAATGTCAAATTAAATAATAATTTGCTGAATTAATTTTACAGATTAAAAGTTTCCGTTAAATGATAATTAATAAAAAACAAGTTCTACATAATATACATTCTATTTTTATTAATAAGTAGGTACCTATATATAGTTTATTTGCATGTGGTTACAATATGTGTCGTCTTGTCGTCTTAAATTAATAAAAAAAGAATTTTTTTAATCGTAAATTCGATATAAATCATTAACAAAACAAAAAAAAGTGGCCAAGTGAGCAACTCTCTGCTGTACATTAGATGTCTAGAGAGTGACCTAATAATTATGAAACTTAGCATAAATAGATGCATTAGTTTTTTCTAAAATGTTTTCTTTGTTCGTATTTATATTTATTTTCTCAAAAATATAATACCATTAATAATTATTTACGTCACTATTTCTGAAGTTGGATTATGAAATTAATAATTTATACCTGTTGTGTATTTAAATAGTATTTGCACGGGGAATGGGTAGAGGAGTATCATATTATATCTATTGGTATACATGATATTCAGATGAAACACAGTCAGTGGCCAACTTGTGTGCAGTGGCGAGGCAATACTACCCGTCAGGTGTTCAGAAATAGTTGAATAGGTGGGGGTGACAAACGCCTCACTGACCCTTGATATATTATAAAAATATCTCATTCGATAGATCAGTTACGTCTTTTATGGGCTCTACGTATATATTATTGTAGACGACCATTTAAATTCTTTTTAGCGCAACGTGTTTTTATTAGTTTACAACTGCAATAAAGATCCACAAGAATAGTGCGTTATATAACTACACATCACTTTATTATATGTAAATAGTAAATACGAAGTGTGTAATACAGCTGTACAGGCACGTTTTTTTTTTAATACAATTTATTTTGAATTTACTATGTAAAAGAAAAAACCTGTACATATATATTAAATTTTAGTTTAAGTTAAAAATATATAACTGATATATCTCTCAACATCCACAATATTCTTCAATAAATACTGCCGAAGGTTAAATTGTATCCAGAAAAAAAATCAAAAACAGTAAAAAACTTTTTTTTAAATTATTTTTTATTATAATTAGCACTTAGTGCAAATGGTTTTTTTTAGATGAGAATTCGAAATATGTTTTATAAAAATTATTTTAATGCGTCTAGTAAAATTAGGTCTGATTGAAAATTGTGAAAATAAATTAAGTTTTTTATTTTGGTATATTAAAAGTACTATAATATAGATTAAATGTTAAAGCAATACAGTATAATACATTTGTAAGAGAAAAAACAATACAAAACAAAGTGAGATTCTCTTCACTCCATTGAACTGTTTTGAAAATGAATACATTTCTCGTTTATTTAACTTGAACGCGAAGTACGTTTAAAAACGATCGCCATTTGGATCGAAGTATTATTGCATTTCAAAAAAAAAAAAAATACCTTTAATACAATCGAGTGATAAATAATAAAACGAACATAATATATTATTATTCCAAGTATGCGAATAAAAGTCTTAGGGTTTGAGCATAAATATATGTGTGGGGCTGGCCTGTATTATGTGACAACGGGGGAGGTTATCGTGATGCGTACTCAAAACAGATGATGCTAGTGCATACCACTCTGTGGTGTCTGATAGCAGGGGGTGCACTGTGTCATATATTTTTTAGTTCGGTCAAGTCAAAAATCGCACATCGTTCACGGATTTTCCTGGTCAACTCGTGTCTATTGTAAAACAATGTATTATTCATATATCGATATAATAATAATATATAGAGAACGTCCTCGATCCACGTACATTCATGATCGGACTTTTAAATATATTATATATATAAATAAATATATTATCATCTATTCATCTGTATAAAGTGCAACATTAATAGTGGCGGCAGTAGTGTTGTATATATATTCATATAAATATATTTATAGAGAGAGAGAGAGAGAGAGAGTTGCTTCCGGTTCAAAGTTTTGACAAATAACAGCGGATTTTTATTTGCCGCTTGATATATCCGCGCACCAGCTCCGGGTGGGGGGTGGGTGGACGGCCGTGGCTTTCGGTTAGTAGCATGCTTGCCGCGTAGCCGTGAGGATGAATGGCGAGAGGGGAGGGGTCGGGTTGAGAGTGGTAGCGGCGGCCTTTTATAACATTTGTCTTTGTTCGTTACAAACGACTGATTTCTTATTGCTAGCCGCGGAACCACGTGGTTTAGGGGCAGTGGGGTCGGAACAGAGCCACGAATGACGTGAGGGGTGTTCGAGTGGAGGAAAGTGGTCTTTGAGACGGTCGCTGGGAAGGGGTGCAGAGCTGAGGGTGAGAAACAGTTTTTCCCGAGAACGATGTCGGGTTCAGACGGGGTATCGTTTTCTTTTTTTCCATTTTTCTCTCTCTTCTCGTGCTCGGCGCGAGAAAAACAGACTGCCGCGAAAAAAAAGGAAAAATAATATGTATATATATATAAAACATTCACTTATATAACTTTACAATGTTCCCTCCCTTCACTTTTCTGTTCTGGTTTGTTTTTAAACCGAGTTAATATTGTTTTGAAACTGAGCGTGAATTAAACTGGAAAAATCGTCTTGAACGCAAACGTCAAACTACTGTGCTGTGATGGTACACACCACCAGTCGCCAGTTGTGGTAGTAATAGTAGTCGTATAGTATTAGTATTGGTAGTAATATAAGAAGTATCAGTACTGTGGTATTATAAGTTGCTTACTCCATCGCGTTTCGGTGTAATTAAAAAACAATTGATATCATCATTTTCAATTTTTTTCACGTCAACCAAGCCCACGACTATCTCTTTGCCACCCTTTTGGTTTACACTATTATCATGGCGAAGGAATTCAAACGAACCGAAATAATGTTATGCCCAAACACGTATAAATGTGAGACGTGATTTGTGTGTTTTTGATATTAATTTTATAAAAAATATTTTTTAACAAGTATTCTTTGAATAATTAAATGTTGCATGAAATGACGATGTAATTATACGTATTTAATATCCTCCAAAATCTAGGTAGTTTACATTTTTTGACTAGAATACTTCCTTATGTTTTAAGAGACAATTTTAGTATATATAATAAATATATATAAAAGTATATTTGGGATTCGAATTAGAAATCGATGAATTATATATATTGAAGGCGATTCCAGTACAAGAGGGCCACAACTTTAAATAAGATGCAATTCAAGTGAATGATGTTTTTGAAACTGGGAGGTAATTCGAGTAACCTTTTTTTGAAAAAAAAAAGGAAGCAATTTGAATGTACTCATACATAGTAGATGTTTGATTTCTTGTCAACCAAAGTCTTTTGACCACAGATACCTTCAAGACATATATTCGTAATATTAACTGTCACTATATTACTTTTAGTTAAATTACTAACTTAAATTAAGTTTGAAATTTAAATGTTAAATATTTCAGGGCAAGTTTGTTTAATTAAATAAGGGTCTGGTAAGCATCCGATTCTAATTTCTGTTATTTTCAATTATAGGTTTGACCTAACCTAACCTGACCTATGCAATTGATTATTTACAAGCACAAACCTTGTTTTTCCCTAGCCCCGTCTGACCGGATGACGATGTGACGGTTGTCCTTGCGCTTCCAGTGAACTTTTGGTTCCGGTTTACCAGTGGACCGGCACCGCAACCGTATGGTACCACCTTCCATGGCCGCGCTACCCGGGCCCTCGATGTCTGCCTCGTCCAATATGTCCGGTGGGATCCGCACGTCCAAGTATCCGGTCTGGAATGCAAAAATGTTATGTTTGCTTACATTACGTGACATAAGAAAAGTAGGTGAAAAAAATAAAAACATACAAATTGTATGCGATATACATCGCATTATATACTTTATTATACATTATACCTGTTCAATCGATTCCCTAAAATTGGATTTTCTAGAGCGGTTTTAGAAAAGGTTTTCTCGACGTACCCATGCGGCTACACGTACCGTATACACAATAATAATAGTAATACCTATGCGTATATAAGTTGTGCGAGGACTTAGGACGGTAGTGCTCTCGCTCGCTAATATAACTATATTTCGATACACCGGGTTAGGTAGGTACGTAATGCACGTCTGTGTAATTTATTACGCATTATCAATTATACCATTAAACTATTAAAAAACAATATTGACTTTACACGTGTTGAATAAAATATACAAGCATGAGATATAATACCTGTATTGTATACCTATTAAATAGAATTTTACATTTAAACACAATCACGAGGTTCAATTCCGTGCCCCCGTACAGGAAATGAAATTATGCTGACATTACGTATTGGCGTCGGTTATAACGTAATTTTGTAGTTTCATATATTATGATCAAAGACGAGGCGGGCGTATAAGCAAAGGCACACTCGGGGGCGTGCTAAGACCTTAGGGGGCGCTTAAAAAGTTTCGAATTAATACTCCTCAGTTTCTATTAAAAAATTTGTTAAAATATTTATGTTTACTTGCTTTAAAAGTATAAATGTTTGCAAAACAAATTTGGGTCATTAAATCGAAAATATTATTTTACATAAACAATTACTGCAATATTGTTAACATTTGTATTTGGTTCGTAATTAAATTATTATTTATTTATCTGTTTTATTAATTAGCAAAATGTATTTTTCAAATTGAATGACTACATAGCATGAGGTGGACTATCATGTCATATATGATATATGTGGACATATAATTTAATTTTCCTCTCCTAAACCGGGTTCGTTCCGTCAAAACACAAGGAATAGTTGTATGTTTTTCTTATTCATATTTTTTAAACAAAATCTTTGTGTTCTTGAAACTATATAACGTCCATGCAACTACCGGCTGTCTTGGCGCATTATCGGCTTTTCAAATCGAATCAACTTTAACACAAATTGGATCAAGTGATAACTGATGATAATTCCGGTTGAAAATCCGTCATTCTTGAGTTCCTGATCAAATCGACAAGTAACTTTTTTCCTATAAATTATAGGTAGGTACCTAGTTATTTACTCACAAAACTACAAATTGCGATTTATGGATTTTCTTACTTGTTTAATTACTATAATGACGTATATTCCTTGTTACATTTTATTATTAAATATTAAGTCTTGCTGTCAAGTAAATGATTATCACATGATTTACATTAACTATTACAATAAAAATATTTGCATAATATTATTATCGGCTTTCAAGTAGATTAGTTGGAATTAAAATTAAAGTTAATGAATGAATAATTATAAAAATTAAATAATGAAAACTCTATATATATTATCAGTTCACAGGGGGTAAAGGTACGCGAGTTATTCTATGCGTTTATGGAACCTTCGAACAGGGGTACGATTTGAGTAATAAAGCTTTAGAAGGAGTTACCAGATAATGCTTTTAATTGACTTAACCTAAATTTTGCAATGGTTTAGTTTGAATGGACTTATAAGGGGAGTTGTTAGTTTGAAACTTGTAGATATTAAAAAAGTTTCATGAAATAAAATGGTTTGATTGGTATAATATTTTTATTTATTCAATCAAATAGCGGTAATATAAAATTAAAAGAAATTAAATAACGATAATGCATCGTTATTAATTATTCTAAACTCTTACTGATAATATAATGATTATTGTCATAATCTAGTTCTAAAATATTGAATGAATTTATATTTATATAAGCATATTATTATGAATATATATTTGATATAATTTACGATAAAAATATAATACCAAGTAATTTGTGTTATTTGATTTTATTTAAATATTTTAAAATAAAATTTAGTAACCCTTCCCTATATTGAACAGCTAATTTTAAAATTTATTAATTTATTTCGTTGTATTTTTTAAACATCGTAATTTAAATAGTAATTATTGTTCATAAAAAAAATAAACACAATTATACCCACATTTTATTCTTCGAATCATTGGGCAATTCTGTGTATTATGATTTATGACGGACTTATGTAAATAATAATATTCCGCATGTTTGTATACTGCCGATACAAAGTAAAATATAATTTCACAAGCCGTCGCTCAAGTTTCAACAAAAATGTAATATTGAATACATGTTGGTGAAAATAATATTTGATATAGAAAAGTTTTATTGATTACCGATAATGTCGAAAAATCGAAAAAATAAAAAACGATAATTTAAAAACGATAGAGTAAATGTAGGAGATTGAAAAAATATTATGAGTACCCACGTCCTACGTATATTGTGTATTCACGTAATGGATAATGGGTGGATTTCAGTACACATACAATTTTATCGTGTCCAGTAAATTCGAATATAAATATTTGGTGAGCATTTCAAGTCTCTGTAGTTATTAATTTTTTAATTAAAACAAAAAAACGAAATCGATTTTATTGAAAGCTGGTTTTACCGTAAGGGTGCCAGACGTCGGTATCGGATTTTCAATTTTCCTCAATTCTATGAAATTTGAAAATTATGTTTTATTTTTTAGATGCTACCTTATTTTTTAATGCTTTTCCACTAATGTAAAGTCCGATATCTATTTAGGGAGGAGGGAAGGTTTGTATATTGTATTATACCAACAAAAATGACTTCACAGGAAAAACTCTGACGCCTCATCGCCATGAAAATGTTGATAATTTTTTTTTATCCGAAATATGAGAACTTCTTGGATTGACTATGGATTACAGTCCAAATTTTCATATTACTTTAGTGCTCAAAAAATTATTTTGAAAAATAACAACAATTGTGGATTATTTATCAACGTAGTAGTTCAGCTTCTTTATTTATTATAATTTTGAAAATCGGGATTTGATCCGACTTACAAAATATTATTTTCTTTTAAATAAAAAAAAACGAACTAAATCCGACTATACTACAGGGTGTAAGAGATTTTCCTGTAAGACATGTTTTTGTACTAAAAATTCGCTGGCTCCGACACCCCTAATTTGTTTCGTAGTTTTTCTCAAATTTTTTCAAAAATACTGGAAGTTATTAATTTTGTCCACCCAAATTAACAACAAGAATCAATTGTCTACCAAAAACCGTTCTTTAAAGTAAAAACTGAATACTACTTCTAAAAAAACACTTTCCTTAAAAAAAAAAAAATTGAAACATACACCACAGTAAGACCAATGCATTCACCACTTTGTAAAGAATCTTAAATTATTTGAATAACATTAAAATAAATGTATACATATCATGTTTAGCGGGACACCGCATGCATATCTCGCGGGCCGTGGCAAGTGTTCACTCTTCATGGATAAATTAATTTGATATTTTGTGAACATGATGTGTTGATTTTCAGAGCTTGTGCAACATTAATCGGTGTAAAAATGTAAAATACATTCCGTGGGTGGGTATATGAAAATATTTTTTATTTCCATAGTTTATCAAAAAAAACATTTACTACATATTTGTATAATCTTAAACACCATATTATTATCTACAATTGAACATGATACACCATACTTTTACTTTCCCTACCAGAAGAAATTTTCTATTTGTTTCATATACAAACACAACCATTGGTTTGAATAAATTCTAGGTATTATTTAAAATGGAGGTCATTTAATCGCATTAAAAAAATCAAAATCAACCTATTATAATATTTTACATTGATAAACAGTATAAAGAAAAAGCAATGAAATGTATTCCAAGATATCTAGGGTTATTGGCTAGGATTAATAAAAAATGAATATTTTTATGAACACAATTCAAACACACACATTTTTTCTGTTTTGTCAATAAAATTGATAAAATTGATAAATTGTTTTTATCCTGAAATATCTGAACAAGGTTCAGTGTACACAATACATTTTTTTATTTGGTAATTTGATAAATTACAATAAATTACAAAATTTTATAGCAGAAAATCGATTTTTAGCAGAAACACCGAATCGTACTGTTGAGAACAAATACCAAAACCATCGAAATTACAAGCGAAAAAAAAACTTATAGAAAAAACCAACGGTCAACTTCTTGCCCATTATTCATTCGCATAAAGCGACGATAAGTTTTTACCTGATTATAGGTATTATATCGCAACGTGTAAAGCTTTATCCATTGTAAACTCCAGATCATTTGGTGTATATAGAAAAATTGTTTGTTGTGATTATTTATTTAATATAATTGTATTTTCCATCGTGTTGAAGTTACTCAAAAAAATAGGCTCAGGTTAGTTAAAAATAAAAAAACAGTGCTCTCTATTTCAATGAGTTCTGTTGCACATTTTAAATGATAAAATACCCGTATCACTTTTTAAACATGATAAGACGTTGCTCCTGCTGCAGTGTTGCAGTTTCGTTGGATTTTATGAACTCGTGCATAATAATATGTGCAACATACAGGATCATCGATGAGCTTACTATGATGACGTATGAATATTGAACATGCATAATGTGTTGTAAAACGCTAAACGCGAATGCCCTAATTCATGGCATATCGATTTACACTCGAATATTATTCGATGGAATCCGAACGTATTGCCGAGTTTTGATGGGAGGTTCAAAATGTAGGGGGTGATTTAGTAAATCACCTGGTAAGCATATTCACCCTCTGTGTTTAAACCTATTATTTCATACGAGAGAAACACGTCTTTCTGTAAATTATTAATCAGATATTCAGACGACGTTTTTGAAAACGATTATGTATCTGAATCAAAATTCAAACTAGTATTTTTTTGAGTTAGGTATTTGACTTTTGCGCTAAAGATAATAGATTCATAATAATGGGTTTGGAAGATGCTTTAATATTTCAAACATTTCAGTAATTATTATTCTATATTTATCTATCATAATTTGTAAAATATTATTCGAGTATAATAAACTATGGATCCAATATTATATCTTCTATAATATATAGTATTGAAAATCCATTTTTAAGGTCTGTCATCCAACTTAGTATGTACTTTTTAATGACTAAAAACTTCATGTTTGAATTTTAATTTATATACTCACTCGAATACCAATATTTTCAAACTTATCCCAAAATAAGAATTTGAATAAAATAATTAATAAAAGGAAACATGGGGGTGAGCATACTTGGTGAATCACTCTGTATATTATATAAATCTTTTAAGCGGCGTGCGCCAGCTATTATTTTTGATGGAAATCGGTTAATCAGAAGTGAAAGCTGGGCCGACACCTCACAGACTATATGGAAGGTGAAAGAAAAGGAAACGATACAATTTAAAAGTAACAAAAAAAGCCGAGGAAAAATAATACGTGACCTGAAATTGCGGCCTTTGGCAAATGACGCGAGAAATAAGGATACGGTGAGTGGGCAAGTTTTTGGAAACGCTGTATTTTTCTCCGTCACACGTCACCACCCGCCGCCAAGAGACATGTCTGCGTCCGCCACACCAACACCGAGGTGGGTGATTGTATTTTATTTATTTATTTATTTTCGTTTTGCGCCCGAAAACTCTTACCTGCGCAACTTTTAATGGACGTCGTTAATGAACGCGACAGTGGGTAAACTTGTGTGTCGGATTTCACGTTCGGCAGCAGTGGGCAGCAGCATGAGTCCGGACAGGGTAGTAGGAGTGGGCAGCCGCTAGCAGTGGCTGGAGGGTAGTATGGGGAGTTTGTCCGACAACCGAGCGAGGTAAAAACAAAAGCGACATTTTTTTACTTTCCGATGGAGAAAAAAGGAGATGTGACGAGTCGCGAGATACAGCTCTACAACAGCTATATTATGTACGTGTACGAGGCGATATAGTAATTGGCGAAGAATAGAGTGCGAAAAGGAAGAAGAAAAAAAAGTTCGAATGTTTCAATGGATATTATTTTATTATTTAATTTTTATTTTTTTTACGAAAGACTTTTAAAGACGGATTTACGAGGTTATAGAAATAAATGTATGGGTGATTTTTTTTTTATCGTTCATCAATATAAACGTTCGGACGACAACGATCGAGTTATGAATTATTCGCAGCGTTCAAAACAATAAAATTGTACTTCAATAGTTTTCCGAGCACGGTAGAAAAAAATTAATCGTTTAACGACACTTCTATACGGATATATTATATTATATATGTAGGTAGACAAGGACAAAAAAAAAGCATAAAACTTTTGTATTTTTCTGTAGTGTTCTTTAACTCTTCAATTATTATTTCCCTTTCTAATAAATACTTAATTTTAAACTCAAATGTTTTTTTTGATTTTTATCGGAGTATAAAGTTCAAATACTTATACCGTAGAGTTTTTTTTTGTACATTTTATAATTACGATTAATTTTTGCAATTGGATATGTTTGTAAACAGTTGATTGTTATAATCACAATATAAATTTAGTAAAAAAAAATAGTTATGTTTATTGTGAAGGTATTGTTATATTAGTACAGTATATTTTTTTTCTCTGATCCATATAATATTAAGTAGTTATTTATTTTTAATTTTAAAAATTAATGAATTTATATGATTAAAAATTAGTGTGTAAATAATTATTTGTTCTTAGTTTTAAAACACTCTTAAAAAATATTTTTCTACGATCAACCCACACGTTCGTGGTAAAATTATAATAAAATAGCAGAAACAGTATTTACTGATATTAGATTTTAAAATTTAAATTAAGAGTGTGACGAATTAAAATTAAATCTTAATTATAGAGCTGCTTAACCCTAAGAAACAAATATTTACAATCAATGGTCTTTAGCAAGTTAAATAAATACAAAAACATAAGGCACGTGTTGAGTGAATGCCATATCGGTCACGCTTCTATAGAATTGTATGTAGGTGCTGCAGGAAAACATAAAATACGAGAATATAATATCTTAGGCCATTCCTCTTTGGTAAGAGTAGATGGACCACATGCATAACATTATAAACAAATATAAATTTGAGTCGTAACAAAAGAATACAATAATATAGGTAGGTATAACAGAAAAAAAAATTATTAAAAAAATAATGAATAATACATTTCACGTCGAACAACTAAATATATTATAATAAAATAAAAAATGAATAATTCCACTAAAATCTGATATGCAATCATCCCAATGAAATTCTTTTAAGAGAACATCCACATCGCGCCGGTAGATGAAGTAATATTTATTCTACTCACAGATATTTGAGAATTACAATACATACAAATAATATTCTATACAGCTGTGGCCTGTGATCCTATTCAAACTATTATTTATTTGTGATAATGGTTTATTATCAGTGTGCAATTTATCTAATTGCTGGAAATATCGATTTAAAAACACAAAAACCATATAGGTTCGTCTAATTTGTATTTTTTTAACCGTAAACACATCTAAATATCATACTGTAACATTAAGAAATACTACCAATAAGTGCATCCACATATATTTAATCTAAGTTTACCGTGCATGTGCATTTTATAACTTTTTGAAAGTTTAGGAATTACGTCATACAGCAGACATTAAAAAAAAAAAATATTTTCATTGCAATTTTATAAAAACGAAAACACAGAGACTCCATGATTGGTATTATGTCCATTACATTACATTAGTATATAGATATTGCTTATTCCACGTTTTCAGCATTGCCTATAGGTAATATAATAACTGAGTTAAGAAATGTAATATATTAGTTATTATTACGATATTGCACTATTAATATTATAATAATTTAACGTTGGCTGTTTTGAAACACGATAGATAAAACTCAAAGCATATTTGTACGTCATTATAAACTAATTGGTCGTGTACGTTTTTAATAAGCCACCGTGGAGCAAGTTGATCTTGCGGGCGTGTTCGAACACAAGCAAGTCGGTGGTGGTCTTAACCCCTAAAACCGTTATAATACCCACCTATGCTTTTCACACACACACACACACACACACACACACACACACAAATCCCCACTTATCACCCGCGTGCTACATTCGTCTTTCTGCCGGACAATTTCCTCGCGGGACGTTTTCAAAAATGTCTGTCCACCGCCACTAATACCGCAACGAATACCGCCAAACCACCACGACCACCAACTATATACAACCTCCATTACTATCGCCACCACAACGCCCCACCCGTATCAGCTCTACCCACCCACCCCATCGTACTTCAAGTCCAATTTGTATTAGATCCCCGAACGTTACACCGGACAGGCGACAGCGTATTAACCCGCGGCCCTCTCGTATTGTAACGTCGCCGTCGCCACAAAACAGCTGTTTGAGTGATAAATCTTAAACGCCTATAACCTATATCCTATAATATATATCATAATCCTTCGGAATGTTACCGCTTGAAACTGTTCACCTATATCTCCGCAAAGCACGACCGGAGTACCCACCTGTGCAGGTTGCCGTGTCGCTTGCAATAATATATTATATAAACACGGTATCAAACTTGCTGAGTGTGCCGATTTCGATATCAATCGTAAGAAAACGATTATAATATTATTAATCATTATTAGTATTTTGTCAAAGTAAATCTGTACTTATTATATTCGCGTTATATTATATGCTCGAGATGACCGATGACTTATATGGGGTGGTAATGGCATATTGTTTACATTATATTATTATACAGTGTCATTGCAAACTCGTAAAACTTCACTGAAACATATAATGACCGGTGTACTAACTGTCTGTATTGCTTGTAGTTATATCAATATTATTTACGTACGTTTGACTTCAGATACGCTTTACATCCAAGTAGTTAGTAGATACAACACATGGGTAAGACACGCGCAATGTTGCTGTATTTTTATAATTTTAGGTACTTCCCAATATTTTGGACTTGATACAATTTTCGTTAAATTTATAGCATTATATATTGATAATACATAAATAATGAAATATCTGTAAATTAACAAAATTAAACCATTTTTATCACATCGAAATGAAGCCACCGTTTTTCCCAAAAAAGTACACCATACAAGTAGACCAATTGAGTAATAATTGGTTAAATCGTCGTCACTGTCTCTGTATAATGATATGAAGTCACATAATTTTAGTTTTAGTTTTTTTTAAATCTGAATGTTCTAATTTAATAAAGATGTTCCGTATTTCGTATTATTATTTAAATTGTAAAACTACATATACTTAACTCTGAATATGGTATTAAAAATTACCAATTAGCTACCAACAATCTTATAATAAATTGGAATTTTATATGAATATTTTACTAGTATATAGTATTGTTATATATATAAATGTAGTGTTTTTATGCAAAATTAGTTCATAAAATGGATATGATTTAATCCAGGAATATTATTAATGTAGGTAATAAATAAAGAATGATATAAAATTATCTATTTAATTAATGAGAAATTAATAATGCATAATATAATATGTTATTAGTTGAAGGAAAATATCACTTCTAACCTTGAACCTAGGGTCAATAAAATCCAAAATCACCAGAGTAAACTTTTATTTTAGCTTAGAAAAGTATATCGTTTCTAGTCGACGCGTGTGTGTCGTTGAACAATTTCTTTTAATTATTTCGACAAAGTTTTGACTTCTTAGATGGTTGAAATGTGGTTAGAAGGACGTGGCAAGAAACAGTTCAACGAGGGATAGCCATTATGAAAGGAAACTGAGCATTCGAACAAAGGTAACTTTTGGAAGAAAAGCTTTTGAAAAAAAAACCAACACAAAAACATTACATAGATATAGACGTAAATATATAATATTATCAAGTCGTCAGTTCTAACGTCAATAACATATTATTGAACGTTTCATTATAGTTTTGACCAATATTATTAAGGTTGGATGCAATGCGTTAACTAAGGGTAGTACGCATCGTTTCAAAGTGTGTTTCCCTGAGGATATCTTAAGGTGGCCATAGCTACAGCCTACTACAAATATAATTTAATCCATAATAATTAATATTATCAAATACCAACACCAACTTTCATAATATAAATTCAAAAGTAACACTGTCAGTAACATACTTGTTACGTTTTTGCAGCTAAAACACTGAACTATTTTTGATGAAATTTTGTATGCAGATATTTTGAATTCTGAGAACTCATAAGGGGGGTGAAACTAAATAAGCACTATAATGTCATTGAAAGTCAACTGTGTGGATAGATATTTTAAATTTGGAGTGGGTATTGATTTTATATTGTAGACATCATTTAGGAAGGTGTTTCTTAGAAATTAATTTATAAGGGTTGGCAATATTTGTATGATAAATAATATGTTTATGGTGAAATTTACTTAAAACTGGGTATTAATGTTCTTCGGCACTATTAATAAAATTCACTTGTCTTGAACTAGCTTCCTTACTCATTATCATTCTTCATAAGAAAAATTACTGATATACGAGAGAAGTCACGAGAAATAGCTAATATGTATATATTTATATTTTAGTTCAATATTAATATATTATTAAACATTTTGTGAACCATTTTTGAAAATAATGCTCTCTATAGTCTCTAGTCTTTATTATAGAATACTACCAGGATATAGATATTTGATGACGTAAATAGTTTTGGGCTTATTTTAACTTTTGAAAACTTTTAGTAAAATATGTAAAAATTATCTCAATTTTGTATGTAAATCGGCAGAAAAAAAACATAATTTGTATGCGAACTCAAATTATTGTTTGAAGGATTTACGGTGCCAAATTAAATTATAAAAGTTATTGTTATCCTTTGGATTAAACATAAAATAATAAATATGTTATATTTATAAGGATTTTTTCGTACATATTAAGCGAAAAAGTTTTAAAAGTGTTAAAAGAATAATCAACAATTTCTGAATACAATGATCTAAAATGTTAAACTTAAATAGTATAATATTGAATTAGATGAAATTAAAATAATTGTCCCTAGTTTTCAAATAAACATTTAAAAATATATTTTAATTAGTTAAATACGTTTGATGACGAAATATGTATTATCGCATATTATACCATTACGATGGTGAATTAATTTGCATGTCATTGTTTAATTTTTAATCATATTACAACATTAATGATTTCGAATACAGCAGCAAAATAAACGCCAAATCATATTTTAAAAATCAAAAAAATCTATGAGCAAGTTAGTCAACATAGTCTAGAAACATAAATGAATACGTTACATCAATAGCACGTCAGAAAAATAAGTTGACAAACCTGGATGAAAATGACATTTTTGTTTTTTGCGCAGTAAATATTGTTATTAAAAAGGTCGGAATCAAAAATTACCTAACTGTTTAGTAAGTGTAAGTGATTCTTAATGTTGGGGAGTCAGTTTTTTTTCGGGGGGGGGGGGGGGGGTTGGCTGGATATATAAGGTAGTTCGACCAGCCAGCTGGTATCAGCTATAATGGTGTAAGCATAGCATATCATAGATAATATATTGTCTATGAAGCACAGAAATAATAATTTAGTGTTTATGTGTGTAATTTACTCGTTGGGAGAAACTATGAAATGTGGTAGTATAATGAATATAACTTTTTATATAGATATAATTTAATATTACATAATATGATATATTATACAACTTGGTTATTGTTTAAATATTAAATGTTAAAATTTGCCTGCCTAAAATCTTGTACGCCCAGAAAAAAAACTGAACTCTCCCCTGCCGTAATATAGATTGTAGGCGTTAGGCGTGTAGCAAAAAAATCAATCTCAATAACTTTACAATATATGAACAATTTAATTTTAAACAGTTTCGTGTTCATGTAAAATATTTTAAATAACGCAATTATAGAGTACAGTACGTCAACGACAGCACATGTTATTGCACAAGTAACGAACAGCGAGAAAAATAATATCTGGCCAGATGACTAAGCATTTATTTGAGTTGGCAATAATAGTGATACTAGTGTAATAGTGTACTAATAGCGATAAGAAATTAAACTTCGCAGAGAAGATACCAGCTGTTAGAGATTTTATTTTTCAAACTCCATATAGTCAATAATAATGTATAAACCATGCATCCAAAAACTGTAAGAACACCGTGAAATTTGAAAAAAATCTTGACACGTTTTGGACTAACTAAAATTCAACTATTTTGTGCCAAGGTGAACGAAGGCATGAACAAGTGCCAAACATATGGAAATCTATAAATTGTTAGATTATTTTTTGTTTACTTATTGTAATATACATAAATTATCTTCTAACCTGTAGTATCATCGGTTGCGTATTTATTTGGCACATGTAACTTCCAGTATCGTTTTTTTGAACATTGATCACGTGCAATTTCCAAGTATTATGTCCATTGTGAGTGACACTCAGCCTATGATTGTGAGCAATCAAGTTCGTGTGGATAGCTAAAATTGCTTTGGAATCCGATTTTATCCAAGCCACCTATATAAATATAATAAAATGTAAAAAAAACAACTTATTATTATTTTATCTTGTAGCAAAGTGTAATGCATTAGAATATTAATATATTAACATAATTCAAATATATTTATTTTTTAGGGTGTCGGTCATTTTCTTTTGGAGCAGTGCAAATTCTTCAATTTTCAACTTTGAGAGTGATTTCTGGTAGAAATTTATCTAGTTGGTATTTTATGGGGTAAAGGTAAAAAATTCCAAGTATGTTTCAAAATAACCCTGGAATTCAACGGTGAAAAATTCGTGCAAATCAAATTTGATTTTGTTTTTTTTTTGTTGTGACTCAAATAAGAATAACTTTAAAGACTTAAAATGCTTACTTCATATTCATATTAAAATAATTTGTATATTATTAATAGACGTGAAATAATTTTCAAAATATTTTGGCTCTTTTTGTGATATTTTTGTGATATTTATATGTATTTTAAATGTTTTATACTCAGAAACTCTTAATGGTTGCAAGGACTTGAGAATTTGTATAATTATGGTTGTACATATAGGTATCATTGTTTTTAATCACAGAGACTTTTTTTAAATATTATGACTAATTTTAAGCTATTTATGCTATGAAGTTCTTCACGTCAATCGCAAGTATATTAACGTAAATCTTCGTTAATTTAAATAATATATGGTATTAAATAACAAATAATATGATATAATCGATTTTTAAGTAATCTTGTATATATTTGTGTGATTGAAATGATAAAATAAGTATAATGTAAAATATTCCAAGCTTGCACACCGTCCCTGCTTATAATCGTTTTTCACAAACAATGATTTATCATAGAATTCAAATTTAACACATCCATTACAGTGTGACCTATCCATTTAACACATATTTTACAGCAGAGTGATACACACTTGCCCACGTTTTTTGTATTGCCTAGTCAGTGTTATAATGATAAAATAAAATAATAAGTTATTCAACAAAATTAGAACAATATAATATTGATAACTGAAAAATGCAAAGGAAATTTCTAGGAAAAAAAATAATGTTCATACTAAAAATTAATATATTAAAAGTATGTATCTAGGGATTAAAATATTAACATCATCTTTTATAGAAATCATTACGTAAAATCAATTAAGTAATTTATAAAAAAAATTCAATTACATAAATTTAAATGTTTAAATGCTCCAATTCCACTAACATTAACAGTACTAATTATCATTCCTCCTCATCGTTGCTTTGGGGTTTGACCATGTTTGGCGTGAAGGCCTTTTACACAAAATTCAATTTTTTCATATGTCCTGTGACCTTATTTCTTATAAACAAATCATTTTGAATCAAACCATATTTTTCAGGATTCTGCGACGACGAAATGTCCAATAATTTTATAATTCCTTAGCATCATTACTTTGTAGACCATGTACTTTCTTATTTATTATTGTTTTTATAGCATTTTCAGTACTATCTGATGAGATGATCGTATGTTATTTACCGTAACATTAGTACCAAATCATTTGTGATCAAACTGGTGGATTGATTGATGTCGACCATTGATCAATTTTACTATATTATATTATAATATATCGTATTAACCTTATATCACATTCCCTATTGAATAAAAACCGTATTGATATGAGTAAAATTGTGAAGAAAAATGTGACGTAAAATCTAGTATTGTCGTCGATGATTGTATATTGAATTTGTGTTAGTCAAGATAAAAAAAAAAATTGAATCAATAGACATCGAATAGAAAAAAAAAACTCATCCATTTCAAGGTAAAACTCGACGACGAGATTAGCGCAAGCAGATACACTCGAGTTGCACATATTTATATACGTATGTAATAGTGTAATAAAGTTATACATACTGATGAAAACCCTGAAAAACGAGGCACGCCGGAGCGTCCCTTATTATCTCGGGTCTGCGAACGCGGTACGTGACCTCAGCGAAAATAAATAAATAATATTATGTTGTTAAATAAAATAACATATCGGGGAAAAAAATCTTCGGCGGTTTGGACGGTGGACGACCACAAGGAGTGAAGGGCGCGTGACGTTTTTAAGTCGATCCGAGATCGAGGGTCTATGATATTATTATTATTATATAATATTATTCGGCGCCGCCCGATAATAATGTTATTATAACGAACCGCGCGTATAAAACACGCTGCAGACAAAGAACCCAATCAAGCGCCAATACACGCCGCGTCTCCTTTTCTTCCATCGGAGGATGCTCTTCACACGCACACGCGCGCACACACACACACACACACACACACACACACACACACACACACACACACACACACTGATACACACAGTACCTTGGGATTTTTATTATTGGATTTGTTAAGATCGCCCACGGAGTTTTCCCCTAGCTGCGCGAAGGACGCACGTGGTTGACAGTTGAACCGGAATTCGGCACGCAACTTATTCGGTCGAATCCCCGAGCACACCCGGTGTACATAATATTATTATTGTTGTTGT